>NW_026974141.1:14402998-14440498 GCF_037042905.1 Lytechinus pictus | reverse complement strand
TGCGTACTAAGGTGGTAGAAACTTCGGATGCGAAGCGATTTGTCATTTTTACTTATTGTTAAAGTAACAGGTGACTGGGGATTATTTTTCAGTAGATTAGGAAATGGCATTAATCAACCGAGCTCACAGTTCTACGAGCATTGCTCAACATATCCAACAACTCATTATGAGCCAATCATTATTGTTATTGCTGTTTGAAATTTGCAATTATCGCGAGCTTTATTTTTACTACACACCCTCTTTTGGTGATGTTTGGTTTATAATTTACACTCAGGAAAATGATTATGAGTAAATTGGCCTGATTTTGAGAACATGGTTTTTGTTGTTCAGACCACATAATATTCACTTCATGAACAGAGAGAGTTATCTTTGGGGCGTTAATTGCGAGAAACTTACCTTATATTTATCGCAAATCAATTAAGCCTGCGTAAGTCACAAAATCGAACACAACAGTAAATACGTTGAGTTGCAATTGAAATCATTTACAAATTTGTGTTGAATCAAAGGACTTACATTTTGTTTGTGGCACTTATATATAATCTTATAATTTTATGCTTGAATAGAGATTGAGCGTAAGTTTCTTGCAATGTCCCATAGTAACAACTAACAAGCCGATGATGTGCGGGCGCGTCGGGATAGTGGTTCTGACTCCCGCCGTACGAACAGAGGGTCGTGGGTTCGAATCCTATAGCCATGGCGTGTTTTTCTTCAGCAAGAAATTAATCCACACTGTGGTGCATTCGATCCCGGTGAGGTGAATGGGTACGCGGCAGGATTAATTCCTTGCAGGCCGTGAGCACCGGTGATGGTAGCTCGAGCTAAAGCCGGGGTAATAATAGCAACGCTTTGTATCCTCTGTCAGGCAAAAATCGCTTTATAAATCCAGCTATTATCATTATTGTTATTATGATCCGGATAACATTCCTAATTGTATATACAACATCAGTTTATATTAATTTTGCCCAATATCATCAGTTCTCGTATAGCAGGTCACCCCATGATTTCTTTGTTAATAGCTCCATGGTCTAATCTAACATCCTTTACATAGCTACACATGCTGCTTGAATATTTATCCCGTAAGCCCCTTTCACAATTGACGTACGACCTGTTTACGACCACCTGCAACAATTTTTTCTTGTTGTTGCACGATCGATCCCTTGGTGTCTTGCGAGCATTCGCAGTCGTAGACGATCGCACAAACTCGAGGTGGTCGGAGGTGATCGTGACTGGTCGCATCTGAACTTTGAACATGTTCAAAATCCAAACGCGATCAAATACGATTGATTCACTCGCAACAGGTCGTACCATCGATCGGGCGACCATCGTGTTAGTGTTGTTCAACGTTGTACGACTTGGTGCGAGAGGTGGCACAACTAAGTATAGTCGCATTTAGTCGACTGGAGGTCGTACAACACTTGCACATGAACTGGAGACCTACAGAGACCAGTCTTGCGACTGGGTGCGATAATATAAGACTGTTGCAAGATCGATCGAAATTACGGCTTTCAACATTCCACTACCGTTGCATCCGCTTGTATGCGACCGTTCAGCCCCTTTCACAATTGACGTCCGACCAATTTACGACCGCCTGCAACAGTTTTTTCTTGTTGTTGCACGATCGATCTCTTGGTGTCTTGCGAGCACTCGCAGTCGTTGTAGACGGTCGCACGAACTCGATGTGGTCGTGACTGGTCACATCTGAACTTTGAACATGTTCAAAATCCGAACGCGATCAAATACGATCGATTCACTCGCATCAGGCCGTACCCGGGGTCGTACCATCGCTCGGGCGATCGTCGTGCGAGTGTTGTTCAACGTTGTACGACTTGGTGCGAGAGGTGGCACAACTAAGTAGTCGCATTTACTTGACTGGAGGTCGTACAACACTTGCACATGTGAAAGCGACCTACATGTACAGAGACCTGTCTTGCGACTGGTTGCGATAATAATATGGGCCATAAGACTGTTGCAAGACCGATCGCAACGGCTTACAACATTGCACTACCGTTTCATTTGCATGTATGCGACCGTTCCACTCGCAATCCCTCGTGCAACACTCGCATGTGATCGCACGAGCACAATAAGAGCATATGCGACTTACTCGTGCAACGGGGTTTACTGGTTGTTTTTGTTGTACGACAGCTGTTGCAACTGTGAAAGCCTCTGTGCGATCTTATGAGATGACTAGCGATTGATGCCTGTTGCAGCCTGACGCACGACCAAAAGGTCGCAAATGGTCGTACGTCAATTGTGAAAGGGGCTTTAATGATCAACGTCGTGTCACATATCCGCTAATATCCATCCAATTAAATATGGCGCTTCTCCCCAAATTGTTTTCGGTGGGTTGCGAACAAGGTGAGTGTCAACAAAGCGGCGCCGCGCATGTCACGATATGCAAACGAACAAGGACGGTTAAAACAAACCACCGTTAATTGCTTAAAGGGATACTCCGGGCTGAAGATGTTTATATATAAATAACAGTGGCGGATCCAGGGGGGTGGCGCAGGGGGCGCGCGCCCCCCTAATATTTGAGCGGCGCCGATCAAAAAAAAAAAAAAAAAAAAAGTAAAAGAAAGAAAAGGCGCTGCTTCAAAAAATAAAAATAAAGGAAAGAAAAGAAAAGGCGCCGCTTAAAAAAATTATACACTGATTATTAGCAACAGTAAGGAAAGACTATCCCCCAGCAAAGCACAATCATATCATCTTCCTTATCTTTTCTTTTAACTACCCTTTTCCCAGCAACTTCGCCGATTAAAAATAATCAGCAGTGTGCTGCCTGCATATAACTGGCGCCAATCAAGAATAATCAGCGCCACCTTAATCTAAATCGGCGCCAGACAAGAATAATCAGCGCCATTTGGTTATAAATCGGCGCCGGTAAAGAAAAAAACGACGCTGCCTGAGTTCTTAACCGGCGCCGATCAAGGATAATCAGCGCCACCTAAATCTAAATCGGGGCCGGACAAGAATAATCAGCGCCATCTGGTTATAAATCGGCGCTGCCAGAGTCTTAACCGGCGCCGATCAAGAATAATCAGCTCCACCTAAATCTAAATCGGCGCCGGGCAAGAATAAACGGCGCCATCTGGTTATAAATCGGCGCCAGTAAAGAAAAATCGGCGCTGCCTGAGTTCGTAACCGGCGCCGATCAAGGATAATCAGCACCACCTATATCTAAATCGGGGCTGGCCAAGAATAATCAGCGCCATCTGGTTATAAATCGGCGCTGGCTGAGTCTTAACCGGCACCGATCAAGAATAATCAGCTCCACCTAAATCTCAATCAGCGCCAGACAAGAATAATCAGCACCACCTGGTTAAAAATCGGCGCCAGTCAAGAATAATCGGCACCTCCTGGTTCTAAATCGGCGCCAATCGATTATGAATTGCCGCTGCCTGAATCTTACGTGACGTCGCACAGTGGGCAAGAATGAACCCAAAGTGCGCCAAAACCCATTATTCACACATTTGTATGATTAAATTTGGTAGATAGGGGTAATTTCACCCGTAGAATTCAATAAAAGTATTTTCAAATATTGATGACGTCGTTAAAATACTGTTTTCTGATTGGCTGTTAACATTTGAGCAGAAATTACATGTTTCTAATTCTACAATAAGTTTCAAATTTTTAGAAACTAGTTTTAGATAAATTGCAGCAATAATTAAGCATATCAGCAAACAGCAAACACACAAACAGGCAACCAAACCAGAAAAGTCTGTGCATGCTCGGGGTACAAATAATTCAATTGGTGACCTGAGTATCGCTTAAAGAGGGCGTCCTACCATGAATCCGGAATTGTAAAATTCAAAGTGAAATTGTAAAAAAAAATGAAAAGGAGTATTTTTACTCCCTGTGTACAATGATTAACCACACCTACATGAATTAAAATGGATTGATACCAGAAGTGGACGGTGAAATCTTTAAAATAATGATTCCAGTGATTAGAGGCCGGGTCCTCTGCAGGTTAATCAGTACAAGGCCCTACAATTAAGGCCTACCAAGAACGGCGTATACAAAGTTATTCCGAATCAGAGTCTCTCTCTACTATCTCAACAACTATTATGTCTTTGGTGAGAAGATCTTTTTAGCATACTTTGAACATCAGGGGGAAGAGGCTGTGATTGTTGTACTCTTAAAAACTTGCTCCTAATCACAATGTCACCTGTTACCATTAGCATGTGGAATACATATAAAGTCAATGAGAATCATAAACCAAACAATCATTGAAATGATAATATACACTTCCTTCTTGATCGATACCAACAATTATAGCAAATTTAGAATGAGCCAAGAGATAAACGAATTCCTACGTGTATGTGAAGTTACAAACCCTTTTGGGGGATAAATACTAATAATGATAATGCAATTTATACATGTAATAGAGCCCACGTATATCCCATCTGTGTCCTATACACATTTTCATATTTTGTCAGAAAAATGCGAGAGACCTATCACATCCCTAGTCATGTGTGTTATAGCGATATACAGTAGCCTCTACTTGGTTTATGAACAACAAACCAAATATATAATCTTACCCGGGAATCTTACCTTAAGAATTAATCTTCTCAGTATGACAGCATATCAGATATGGAACACGGGATGGAACAGTTTGGCATCAAAATGAAGTTGCGTTACATGTATTATTATATAGTTAGTGGAATTGGAAATAAAAGCTTGCCTTTACGTATGTTTAACGAAAATATTTTAAAGGCAGACACCAGTCACAAGAGCCACACACTTGAGCCAGCTAGACACCCCCCCTCCCCTCTCTCTCTCTCTCTCCCAGAACGCGACGGGGAGTTTGATGTTTAATGTCACCCGCAACGTTCGGCATGCACGCGCATATAATGGGACAGTAACTTGGACCGATTTTTGTGATAAATACAGCGAACATGTGGTTGAAAAATTGGTTATATCTCCAGAAAATGCACGTATATGTAGCTAAATTTGGTATCAGTGTAAAGCATGAACTATAACAAAGACCGCCATGGTATTTATAGCGCAGCAATCGGCAGCAATTTGTAAAAGAAATGCTCATGAAAAAAAAATGCTAAAACACCCCCATTGTCAAATGGTTTCGTCCAAAATTGCCTCTGAAGGGATTATCATTTTATCTTGAAAATCTTTGATCACTTAAAACAATTATTCATCAAAGAGCACCGTGAATTAGAAATAAATTAAGCAATTCGTTTTGTCAAAACAGTGAAATATCTAAAACGTGTCATTTACACATGCGGTAGCCGTAAAGAGTCATTTTCCGGTAACATTGAATAAAAATGGGCAACTAATATTCAATTTAATGGAGAAATATTGTACGGAGGCATTCTACAGGTTCTTATCTTTGCTTAGAACATGAAAAAAACAAAATTTGTTTCATGACCAAAAACCAGTTTTGGCGCACTTTTGCTCTCTCCTGGCCCACTGTGCGTCGGTAAAAATAATCAGCACTACTTGTTCTAAATCGGCGCCGGTCAAGAATAATCAGGGTCCCCTGGTTCCAATAAATAGGCGCCGGTAGAATAATGAAGAAGGGTCTATTGCCAACCAAATCTAGATCGGCGCCGGTCAAGAATGATCAGCGGCACCTGGTTATACATTTTATTGTTGAATGGTCATAACAAAGCTTATCGCATGCACTTACAGAGACAACAGAGTGGACTGGGGCGGGGCAGTTGCCCACAGATGTCATGAAATCTTTAATTTATTTTAAAAATCCCAGAATCATACAAAAGCGTAGAGCAAATACTTTTATTTTGATCTTATTTTCCAATGCTTTAATAAAAAAAAAAGGTCAGTCACTATTCTTCTATAGACATTACACATTGTGCCACCTCTATGGTCTTTAGTGTAAGACAGCTACTGTAGTGTTTTATGAAGATGATTCGATATTTAGTCCAAAACTTTGCTTAAACCCGTTGCTAGTACCGGGAGTGTATAATTACGCAACCAGTCGTATATTGAGATTGAGCTACACAACTCGTTATTTATCTAAAATCGTGCTCAAATTATCCGCTTCTCAGATTGGAATATACAAATTTTCAGCTCGCGCTCGCATCATTTCTAGAGCAAAACCCCATACTTTTCATGATTAAATAGGTGAATAGAATGTCCCGTTTTCAGTTCTAATCGTCAAAAGAACTCCCGCATCGATTTGCAATAATATTTTGCTGGATATAATCTTGTTTTTAGTTACAAACGTCCATTAAACTGTTTTTTTTTTCTGGTCGAAATATCAAAATTTTAAGCTCGCGCTTCGCACTCGCATCTATTGTTTTTTTTTTTTTGTTAGATACCCATCTTAATCATTGGTACCAAAAATGCATAGAATATCAAGCTTTCTGGTCAGAATATAAAGAAATTTCAGCTCGCCCTCGGCACTCGCATTATCTGTGTGGTGAGATATGTATCCTCCTCATGAGTTACTACAAACAGTCCTAAACAGGCACCTTTTCCTCTTTTCAGGTCAGTATACTAAAAAAATTCAGCTCGCGCTTCGCGCTCGCATTAATTTGTTGCATATGTGTGTGTGTGAGTTTGTTTGTTTTGTGTGATATCGAGCGCCTTTGGAAAGTTGATTCATGATTTGGCCCCCAAATCTGAAAAAAAGGATCGACGCCACTGTGTATATATATACATATAGTAAAAAAACTTGTATCTCTATTAATATACAAAAGTATTGGCCTCATCGCAATAAAAAGGATTAATACACGAGATTTTGAAATCGCACATAACATGCATAATTTGTGTTACTTTTTGCTTGGTTCTTTCTTTAATAAGTTTTTCAATCTCTCTCTATATATGTTTTAGAAAGATTATATGTTTAAATTGATGTATATTTTCTGTTATAATGAAATATGCTTAAGTTGACTTCAAGGAATGGTCGTACGCAGCAAGGGGGAAAGGGGGGGGGGGGGCAAATTCGCGATCTGCTGTTGTGAAAAACAATTTTTTCCCCTTGACATTTCATGAAAACTATGAAAAATGTGCAAATGTGAGATGTGCACCAAATGTTCGAGTCTTGCCCCCGGAAATATTATCTGCGTGTGGTCATGCAAAATGGCATGACTGGAAATCCTACATTTTGAAAAGAGCATTTGACAACGTCAGACTTTACCCCTTTTTCAACATTTTCTTATATGGCGCCGGTGAAGTGCAAAAATATGTGCGCTGCTCGGCAGTGCGCCCCCCCCCCCCTTTCGCTAAAAGCTGGATCCGCCTATGTGTTCCATGTCTCTAAATTTAGAAGTAAATTCTTCAGTTGAGTAGTACTATATCAGAGGATGTACTGGGTATTGTTTAATTTGAAAATAGACAAAAAAAATATCCATGTCACTATTAAAGAGGACAATTTGATATTACCCCTAAAAAATGTAAGATTATAAGCATAATTGATTTGCATGTAAGTTTTCTCCATCGGATCTGTATGATATTGGTGGTAAAAGTGATGAGATTATTTTTTTTTAAATAAAGGGTGTAGAGTACAGTGATGATGATGCTGGTGATGCCGATGATGATGATGATGATGATGCTGATGATGCCGATGATGATGATGATGATGATGATGATGATGATGATAATGATGATGCTGATGATGAAGATGATGATGATGATAATGATGATAATGATGATGATGATAATGATGATGATGATGATGATCATGCTGCTGATGATGATGATAATGATGATGATGATGATGATGATAATGATGATGATTATGATGCTGATGATGATGATGATGATGATGATGCTGATGATGATTATGATGCTGATGATGATGATGATGATGATGATGCTCATGATGATGATGATGATGATGATAATAATGATGATGGTGGTGATGCTGCTGATGATGATGATACTGACGATGACGATGATAGTTGTTTTGTTGATTGGATGATACCAAATATCGATCAAAATATAGACTAAATAAATTTATACAGTTAATTTGCTTGGTCATCGCTCCGTCTCAAGAAGTCAAAATCATTGCTATTATTACACCGGTTTAGCTCGAGCTACCATCACCGGCACTCAGTGCATGCGACGCCAATCAATCCTTCCGGGTAGCCCATTCACCTCCACTGGGTCGAGTGCAGCACAGTGTGGATAAATTTCTTGCTGAAGGAAAAAACGCCATGGCTATGATTTAAACCCACGCCCCTTTGTTTGATGGACGAGAGTCAGAACCACTAGACCACGACGCGCCCACAATGATAGTCACGCGTTTTTCCAAATAAGTAATTTAAACGACTAACTTTTTAAGGCTCGCTAAGTACGCTCACCATCGCAATTTTCCATTATTACACTCGATCCCTTGAAAGACGATAGATTATTCTGTTTCTTCCCACTATGGAAAATTTGCTCGCTCGCTTCGCTCGCATTTGGACCCTAAATGTAAACCAGTAGTTTACGTCACAAGAAATCCATTACAATATAACCATCATTGTGATAGTCCTTCAAGTGAAAGATAGTAGTATCAATATGCACGCAGTTATAATATACCCCAGCCCGTGATAATTATACACCACTTGAAAGAAGTTTTGGGGCAACATTCTTTCTTCCACCTACGCTATGCTCATTCGGCACATTATTCAATAACCAGCTCATGAAAAACGATTTTGATCATCATGTCTTCCAATTACTGAAAATTTGCTCGCTCGCTTCGCTCGCTCGCATTTGGATATTAAGTTCAGTAGTTTATAACACAACAAATTCAACATTATAGCCATTGAAAAAAATCTTTAGAGGCCTTTCACTAAAAGATAAAAGGATTGTGTAAACAGTTATATACCCCCGTATACAGCCTTAGTTGTGGGGGTGTCCCCCCAGATTTTTATTTTTAGGTCAATATATTACTTTCATCCCTCACTGCTCGGATTGGATTTACACCATTGTTCCTGGCGATAGAAGTCATATCATAAAAAAATAAACTGCTAGAAGTATGAAAAATGGCTCTCCTACTCTATTCCGCTGCGCAAGCGCCCCTTTATCATAGTTTCAACCAATACTTCTTTTTTCATGACTAATAAAAGATTGCTCCCTTTTTAATGCTTATAATATTTTAAAAAAATGCCAGTCCGTACTTTCGTGTGCATTAGTGGATTGGAAAGATAAATTGGAGAGATAAACAGTCCTTAAAATGGGACTTTTTCTTGTCTTAATATATAATTTTTGAGATAATAATAATAAATTATGCTAAGCAAGGCCCGCTGGGAGAACAGTTTTCAGAACTGAAGTGCATGGGGCTACCCAGGGTAAAACATGACGTTATTATTATCATTTACACCTCCAATAATTCATCATGGCTGCGATTGCAGAATAATTCGAAACGTTTACATGTTTATGTTCATTAATTATCATCCTAGGTTGTAATTTCTCAAAGTTCATGAACTATCCAACAGGCATATTGTAGGCCCGTAATATGATAAGGATGATTATTTTTTAATGTTTTTATTGAACAAATCAAAACAAATCACAAACAATCACAAGCAATCAAAACATTAACAAAATATTGTTTTATTAAGAAAAAGGGGGAAATAAAAGAAATAAAAATAAAAAAATAAAAATAAAAAGGCAGCTTTTTTATAAATTATCAAATTTTACATCAGTTCTAATCACTTATAGATAAAAGAAATCAAACTTTTGAATTATCTTGAAAAGCTATACAATATAGGGGTGATCACAATTGGAATCTCCACTTTTTGAAGTGACAAGAAAGTGTGTTATTTTTCTTAGCAATAGAATTTTCAAGGTCTTTGCTGGTTTTTACAGAACATATATAACCTTCAAAGTTAGGTGGTTTGCTCTAAAATTTACAAATGTAAACAAAGTATTTGAGCAAAAGAAATAAATAGGTTTCAGGCTCTGTATCACAAAAACAACAATTTGGGGAAATATAGTTGCTGGTGCAGTATATTTTATTTACACAGTACATAAGGACAAAAGTCAGTTATGAAATTGACACGGTTATAGGCACCCTATTGTTCAAAATTCTATACACCTCCCACGTACAGTAGTGCGAAATTGAGGAAAAACAAATGGAATTATCGTTTGCAGAAAAAGATCATCAACTAAACGTAGCTGCTTTTATCATTTTAGAGATTGTATGAAGCTGTATTCATTGTGTGTATGTTTGCACATGGACCTACTGGCGGATCCGGGGGGGGGGGGGGGCGAGGGGGGGGGGGCAAAGCCGGCCATGCCCCCCCCCCCTTTGAGAGGCCCACTTAAAATTTGTAATGTAAAAAATGCCATAATAAAACAGAAGTGTGCCCCCCCTCCCTTTTGAAAGCGAAGACCTTTTTCTTTCTTTTTTTTTTCTTGTCTATTTTTTTTTCGTAGACGGAATGTCCTTTTGTTAGTGGAAAACCTTCTCTCTCTCTCTCTCTCTCTCTTTTTTTTTTTTGGTGGGGGGTCAAAGTTTTCGTCAGGAAAATGTGCCACCCCCCCCCCCCCTGGCAAATCCTGGGTCCGCCCCTGCATGATCTAAAACTGGAACTTCGTAGGGACCATGGTTTGGGAAATACCCATTTTCTGTTTAATATTCGCAGGGAATTCCTGATATTCGTGAGCGTCCAAACATAATAAACACTTGACAAAAATCATTATATTGTTTTATTCTCAATATGGCCGGTAGAAAGAAAACGCATTGGAAACCTAGGGCGATATTTCTACTCCCAAACACCTATATCAGTAATTCATATCCAAATAAGAAAACTCAGAATTACTTGGAAGACAAAGGATATGGTGAGTATTGTGTATAGTCCAATTCAGAATTTATATTTAAGGCCTACTTGTAAACATCTACGATATCATTAACTACTTGTAATAACTACAAAAAAATAACTAAATTTAGTATGTGGCGGTACAAAGAAAATACTTTACAATCAATGCACGTCTTAGCCTCTGTTTTGTATTTCTCATTTTGTTTTGTTTTGGATTCGATCACTGATCCGGTGAATATTTTTCAAGAAACTGAATGATACGAGAAGTACCGAAGTCCCCTCATCCCCCTAAAAAATAGGCCTACATGTTTGCAATAGTAGAAGAGAGGCATTTTAGAATACTACTCCTAATATCTTATTTTGTAACAATTAATTCAGCACAATCACAAATTATAGCGACTTAGCTATTTAAATTATACCGAGGTTTTTTTTTTACCTGACTGCTAAGAAAGCACGAATGTTTGTGAGCAACCAGGGAACCAACGGCTTAAGGTCCTCTCCGAGGGACCTGGTAATGAGGATAAATTCCTTACCAAAGGGCACTAGCACATGTACACCACTTGGGAATCGAACCCGGGTCAGCGGAATCCGAACCCCCCGCTCTACTGACTGAGCTATCGCGCCTCCTCAAAATCATATGATTATTAATATTATTGTTATCATTATTGTTGTTGTTGGTTTTTTTTTTATATATATTGTCCTCATATCATCATCATGGTGGCTCAGTGGTAGAGCGTCCGCCTCATGAACGGGTATAAAAATGAGACTTAGCTTCTGTCTTCTTGCTAGGTGCTCAGCATTTAGATTGGCGAAGGGTAATAATAAAATGTCATGCTATGCAAGGCCCGCTGGTAGAGCAGTTTCCGCACTAAAGTGGCTAACCTGGGTAATTAAAACGTCATTATTATTATTATTATCATCATCATCATCATTATTATTATTACTATCAGTATAATCATCATTACTACATGAACCATGTTTTTATCAAGGTACCACCCCCTCCCCCCCCCAAAAAAAAAGGAGGGTGTAGAAGAAGAGGAAAAACATTTGGATAAATATGTTATCATGTTTGACGTTCAAGGTCAAGTCCACCCCAGGAAAATGCTGACTTGAATAAATAGAGAAAAAACAATCTAGCATAGTGCTGAAAATTTCATCGAAATCGGATGTAAAATAAGAAAGTTATGACATTTAAAAGTTTCGCTTATTAACAGTGATATGCACAACTAGGTGAGTCAGTCGATATTGTGCACCACTCAATATTTCTTTTGTTTTTTATTGTTTGAATTATGCAATATTTATTTTTTTATAGATTTGACAATTAAGGACCAACTTGACTGAACCATATAGTATTAAACAATGCTAACTCCCATGTTCAGGGAGTTAGCATTGTTAACTTCAACTTGTTAACTTCGACTTGTTAACTTCAACTTGTTAACTTCAACTTGTTAACTTCAACTTGTTAACTTCGACTTGTTAACATCAACGTTATGTTGGGGTGGACTTGTCTTAAGTCAAAATGGATCACAGAATAAGATTTCAAGGTAGAGCTAGATGTAGGATGACTCATTAACACGAGGACGGGGTGGGGGTAGGGGTCAGCTTCCTTTAGTTCAGATCAGGGGCGGGTCCAGGATTTTCCAAAAGGGGGGCAAATTTTCCCCGAGGAAAAAAATTGACAAGCAAGGGGGGATCACACTTCTGTTTTTTTCTTTACGGTACAAATTGTAATTGTGCCTCTCAAAGGGTGGGGGCACGGGCCGGCTGTCCCCCCCCCCCCCCCCGATCCGTCAGTGATTCAGATATTGATTTGATGCAGATTAGAATAACACCAAAAAGTGGTAGGATCATTCAATCAGAGGTGACAATGAAGGAAACACTTTACCATTTTGGTAATTCATTCCATTTGGGGTGCTTGAGTGGCGCTTGCCCCCCCCCCCCTCCCACAAAAAAGTGAAGAAAAAAAAGATCACGACGAAGGGGGGAAAAAAGAACAGAGAAGGGTGAAATATGATATTTTTTCAATACTATGTCAACACATATAACAGAATTTGATTTTTCTATATCAATGTCGAAATTTTCGCTTGCAACAAGGCCCTATATAGGGCCTTGGCTTGCAATATCTCACGCCCTCTAAATTCTTGGTTAATTTCGCCAATGCCAGAAGATGGCTCCTTTATTTATTTTGGTTAAAGTTAATCATATCAGGGGCATATCAGGTGGCTCAGAAAAGAATACCATAAGTATTCCTCGAGTTTGGGATACTACATGAATCGTTCGGATGAGTGCACTATTGACTCTATCAAGTGGATTACTTCTGGTATGAACATGAAGAAGAAACGCCATTCGAAATAATTATCATTACCTCTAATGATCATTGACAGTCATCGGGCGCGGCATTGCACAGTTTTGTACATAAGCCAATGGAGGAAAGTCACACTTCTGCGCATCGTGTAATACATACTCTGATACCCCGGGGGGCCACTTCCATTGACGAGTGGATACCATGCGCGACCATGAGGTCTCAAAAAGCACCCCAACCCCCCCCCCCCGGGGGGGGGGGCACTAACATTGACGAGTGGATACCATGCGCGACCCAAAAAACACGTAAAAAGGATGTCTTTTTCAGTTACGTACGTAACGTGATAAGGGTGTCAAAAACAAAAAAATAATGAAAAAAGGGTATCTATTTCGCTAGGAAAATTACGTGTTTAGGGTCGAATTTGCGGGGATGATAAAACAATATTAATATGTTTTATAAAGGATGTCCTTTTTGCCCCAATTGTTTAGAGTCCGATTTGCGCGAGGTGTAGAAGGTGGGTCGTACTAAACCAAATAAGGTAAAGCCGTAGAACCCGTAACAATAAAACATTCCTGTACTTGTTAAGGGGTTCATTTCAGGGAATATTTGCCAAGAGAATCGTTTTGTTTCCAATACTTGTTAAGGGAAGGGTTTCACACGCCTATACTTGTTAAGGGGTGCATTTTCAGAATATGGAAATTACGTGCTTAGGGTGCTTTTCGAGACCAGATGGTCGCGCATGGGCACTCGTGAATCGAAGTAGCCCCCGGGCCGGCCCCAAACACGTATTTTCCATACTCTGACAATGCACCCCTTAACAAGTATTGGCGTGCGAAACCCTACAAAACGATACCATTGGCAAGTATTCCCTGAATTGAACCCCTAAACAAGTACAGCGATATTTCAGAGTTATGTTATGGAAGTCGGTCGTCGGTTTTACCTTTACCTTCATCATTGATTTTAGTACAGCCCCACTAGCGCAAATCGTACTCTAAACACGTATAGTGTTGACTCTTTGGGCAAAAAGTATATCCTTTATAAGACATTTTAGTCTTGATTTGACCCTAAACACGTAAATTTCCTATCGAATATAGATATCCTTTTTGCATTATCTCAGTGTTTTTGACACCCTTATTACGTTACGTACGTAACGTACCCTATCTTGAAAAAGACATCCTTTTTACGTGTTTTTTTTTTTGGGTCGCGCATGGTATCCACTCGTCAATGTAAGTGCCCCCCTCCCGGGCTGCGGGGCTCTGATATTGCACACGCAAGATAAAATGTACATTTTGAGGCACTACTAAAACTAAAAGGCACGATTTATATCGATAATTATTATTGATTACAATCATAACAGCTTTTAAGAAATCATTGAAATAGTCAGCGGCTTTGGAATACATTCTTTTTCATTCGGATTAGTTCTATGTCGTAGTGCAGTTTTTGCAAATTACACTTTCCATTTCTTGTTCATTTAGGAAGTTGCAAAGAAAGGTTGGATCGATCTTGGACGATAGATCAACTCGTTGAGAAGGTGATAGCCCATTATCCTCAACATGAGGCTGAGCTAGCAAAGACTGGAATCGAGTTCGCCAAGCTTAAGAGATATTCCAGGCAGATCCAGATCCAGAATGATGAAGACCTTGTGAAGGGAAGCACTGTCGCTGACCTTGAGAAACAACATGGCCGAGGAATCTTGGTTATTCGTCAAAAGGTAATAGTTTTAATGATAATGGGGACCGTGTTGGTGGTGGTCTGAAATATGAAATTTGGATTGCTTCCCCTAGCTCCAAAACTTATTCAGAGTTTGTAAAACTGGTCCAGATTACATTTTTGCCATCTCAACAACTAGTGAGTGACTTTTCGGGACCATCTTCATTTTATGTTTGGTGTTATAATCGTGTAAAAATTGAGCACTAACACCAACAGTAATGGTGAAGGAAAAGGGTCAGACCAAATCAACATGTGCTTGAAGAAGACTTTACTGAGAATAATAAATGTGTACGTGCCACCAGGAACGAGGGATCAGGTTTCCCTGTTTAAAAAGCTGCAAAGAAGTATGAATATATTGAAGGCAACAGATGGTTGCAAGCCGACATCTTTCAAAGGAACTGGTAACAAGAAGGATCCTTGTTGCTGTAAAACAAATTATGTGATACTGGGTGATTTCAACTGCGATAGAAAAACTCTTTTGTCGTGCAAAGTCATGCAATCGGTGAAGGGGGAGAAACTCCAAGTGCTCGATGAACTTGAGAAAAACCACCATTTGTCACAGCTGATCGAAGTTCCTACGCGGGTTGAGTTCAGGAAGACGAAAGGTCGGGACGCATATCAGACGACAAAATCTTTGATCGATCTTGTCTTCACGGATAATCCAGATGCTGTCTCATCCTCGGGAGTGGCTCATATTGCTATGAGTGATCACTATATGGTATACTGCGCCTATGAACCTGATAAGAAAGATCCCTACAAGTCAACACCGTTGCGGACATTTGAGGAGTTTTCTCAAATTTCCAAGAGTGATATCGACGAAGAAGTATATGGAATGATTCGTGACCGTGACCGTGCCAAGGAAAGGGAAAATTGGAATCAGTACGTTCTGTCGAAAGGTGACATCAAAGTAGCAAAGAATGAAAACAAAAAAGCACGGAAGCAACAAGAAAAGGCTTTGAAGTTGAAATGACTCATGCATAACCAAAAACATGAAGTGAAATGACCGGTTGTTTTTAACGCTTCGAAAATGAAATGAAATGAAAAAAAGTAACGGTATTTAACATTTAATATTTTAAATATTTAGTACTTAAGTTAAATAATCCACTTCGAGGGAATAAATGGTACAAAAACATTCCTTTTTTAAAGTCAATATACACGAAACATATATATCTACGAGCTTTTATTATTTCATCGAAGATATGATTTGCATTGTTTTCTTCTGCATTCATAACATTCGTGTATAATGCAATTTATTTTATAAATCCTTTGTAGAAAATATAAATCTATTGAATAACGAACACGATTGCTAGCTAAAGACAATAATATTTTGAATATACTAGATATTTGTAAGAAAAATAATACCCCGTACTCGATCCAGAAAATATACCCATTTAGTCGATTTGACATTTTCCGCACCTAGAAATGTTCTTTCCAATGATGTTTTTTTATCTGTATTAGTGTTTGCATGGGGTCCTAGAACAAATTCAGCTTGGTTGCCCAAACGACAACTTTGCTCATTGCATAAATCCAAAATGGCCGCCAAATATACAACTTAACAGAAAACTGAACCTTTGAACCCCTTGCTTGTAAGAGGTTTCTGGTGTGTAGAATCCGTATTTGTTATCTATTTTGCAATATGAGGTTCATCTTTGGGTTAAATCGTAGATGACCGCCAGGTCGACGCCATCTTGAGAAATTAACTTTTGAACCCTTGCCCCAGAATAATGAGAAATTATTATTATTATTATTATTTTTTTTTTTTGGGGGGGGGGAGTTGTAGTGTGTAGAACCCATTTATGTTCTTAATTTTAGAACAAAGGATCATCTTCAGGTCTAGTTCAAGATGGTCACCAGATATCATCTTGAAAACTTGAGCTTAATGTCAACATGAAGAGCAAGAACAACAAACGGAGTATGGCAAGCGTGTTGATGAGTACCTTCTGTCTACGGGAGCATACGACAGTGGAGACACTTGACGATGGTGTGATTGCTGATGATGAGGTAGATGTCACCATGATCTTCCAAGTCTTGCAGCCAGCTGTGGTCAGAACTGCGGAAGGTGATTTGTGTGCTTAGCAATGATACAGACGATTTTGTCCTGCTTGTCTATATTGGGTATATCAGGCGAGGCTAATTATAGTGCAAGGGGAGCAGTGGGTATATCGGGTATTTCAGGCGAGGCTAATTATAGTGCAAGGGGAGCAGTGGGGTAGTATATACTGCTGGATATCAATGCAACCTGTGTTGACCTGGGACCAAAATGTTTGCAGTTACTTGGTGTTCATGCCCTCGGTACACACAAAATCATCTATACGGCAAAGGCAAGAAACACACTACTTGTTGGGGATTTTCTAGGTTTGGCTACTATGCTTGGAGAGGTATGGACCACTCTGATGGAAACATCAAAACCCTTCTGTCTTGCGATCTGTATGGTCATCAACCAGACGTGTATAGGGCCTATGGAGTCAGCGTTCGTCGCCTTCTTCACGATGAACAAGAAGAATCCTAAAGTAATGGCCCTGTCGTAGTTTAAAAAAATTGTCACCAAATATGACATTTGGTGGACACCGAGTAGCATAGTGACTATTTTTCAATTTTCCTTTGAAAGTAGAAACTCTATGCAAAGAAAATCTGAGGTGTTAGCTACTACCTGACTATTATATCAAGTGTAGGTCAACCTAATTGCCATAATGTGACTTATAGGACCAAATGTAAATATCCCGATGCTACAAGGACACCGTGTCCATGCATGTAACAGCGTTATACACTGTTTTGCTAAATAACTAAATAATCAGCTTAATGACTTCAAAATCCCAGTAAAAATGTATGGTCTTATAATACATATGTAAAGCCTACAAACAATAAATGTATAGTATAATTAGTACTGAGTTATGCTGAAATGTCACAATTTGAGCCACAACTTCATGGAAAAACCCGTATATCATTGTATATATATACTATACATGTATATCAAATTAATTTATGATCTATGTTCGAGAAGTATATAAAACATATATATATGTTTCATTATATATTGCATTATGTTATACTTTCATTATGTTAAATTGCAATACTTTATTTCTCTTTGTGTATATATTACATATTTTCCCCTTCAATTATATGGAAATTGTATGATGCGATTATTGATGTACTACTGATATACCATGTATACGATATACTGTTATAATAATCATTGGACATGTTAGATTTCATTTGTATTATTATGATCCTCAAGAAAGTGACCACTTGATGACTACAACCAGTGGCGTAACTACATGTACGGGGGCATGTGCCCCGCCCCCCCCCCCCCCCAATCAGCTGAAGAAAAAAAACCGGGAAAGGACAAAAAGAGGGAGAAAAACAGAGAACGTAGTGGGGAAGAAGAAGAATAATATATAATAATTTTTATAATACTTATAAAAAAAACCAACACTACAACATGATACAATACATTACGACCTGTGCACCTGCCATGTTCCTCTTTTCATTTGCACTTTTTATTTGCACCTCCCTTTCTCCCTCTTTCTTTCCTTTGCCACTTTTCCCTCCCTATTATGATTTTGTAAGTACTTTTTTGTGTGTTACGACTGTAATTATTATTAATTGAAATACTTTCTCTTATTTTTGTTGTCGCTTATTCGTTTTATTTTGATACTTGTGGATTACTCGTTTTAAGTTTGTCTTCTGTGTCCGTCTCGATTTATGTATAGAGTTGTATATATAGTTTGTTTATAATTAGTATTGAAACTAAGTTTAGGGGCTTGCCTTCTCTACAAGCTTTTGCTTTTCTTGGCAAGTCCCTCCGTTCATTTCTCGTTTCTCTTCATTGATAAAATTACTGTAACAAATTGTAGTTTTGTTTAATTTATGTTCAACATTTGTTACGAAATTTCATTGATTTGTCTGTATTATCGATTATATTGAATATGTATTGTTATTTTGATTATATTTTGACAAAAAAATTTGAACGGAAATAAATAAATAATTCTAAATAAATCTAAGAAATTATTGTATATTATAATGTTATATGTAATTTATTACATAAGAAATATTTTTTTCATAATTTTTTGAAACAAAATTTGCTTAGGGCAATGTGTTCATCACTCCTGGGGGCCGTTTCATAAAGCTGTTCGTAAGTTAAGAGCGACTTTAAGAACAACTGGTGAACCTTTCTTACGCGCTAAACCATCGCCAATGGTGTATACCATTTACCAAAAGAAAGGATCACCAGTCGTTCTTAAAGTCGCTCTTATCTTACGAACAGCTTTATGAAACACCCACCTGGTGCTCACATGTTCAATGAGATAAATAATCCAGTTCAAGGGATTGAATGATACTTATTATAACATTCCATTTTCAAGTCAATATACACCAAACATAAATCCGCGTGAATAAAAAATATTGACACTTCATAAATCCCCAATTTAAGGGGGGGGGGAATGTCATGTATGCATGATTATTATATATGGCTGGAAAGGATATGTTCTCCCAAATAACCTGATACCATATTTATTATTATTATTATTACATCTTGGTCATCCAAGCATGAAAACATACTACGTCTTCATGCTTGGATGACTAATATGTATTCTTTGCAGTGATGTAAATTTTGACTTGCGCCAAAGTAAGGCATGACTGCAATGAATGAATCCAGATGTTAATGACGTCATAATCCTACAAGGGTAGCATTAAAATCCATTTCAAATCACCTTTTCCGTAATTTGCATTATGATTGTTTGATAAAAAACATTTTAGTATCAATTCTTAGGTTAATTTCATTTGTCTTGTCTTCTATGTCTTGTCATCCCCTCTCTCTGTTTTTTTTCTTCTGTCTTGCGCAACATATCCTTTACAACGAAGACCTCTTTGTGTGAAAAACTTTGCATTTGTTCAGTAATTATGTTTCCATCAATATGATTTTTTTTTCTCTTTCTCTTTTTCTTTCCTGTAATACATGCATGTACGCATATAATAAGTCGACTATAATTTCTTCATTTCCAAGGGGGATCCACACTTTACAAGCTTTGCTTTTTAGTGGATCCCCCTCATTTCCATTTATGCTCTATATTATACTGTGTTTTTTGGTCTGTTTTACGACGTAAGAATGCCCTTCTGTAAAATTGTACTTGATTTGTATTGTTTTATATTACTTTGTATTATGTTTTGAATGGAAATGAAATAAATGAATTGAATTGAATTGAATTGAATTGAAATGGCTTAGCAAATATGTTTACCAAATCATGAAGGATTTTTGAAATCATTGGCATCTAGATTCATTGCAGTCTTGCCTTACTTTGGCGCAAGTCAAAATTTACATCAGTGTAAAGAATACCTACTGATTATCCACGCGTGCAGATATTCCAAATGAATATGGTATTAGATTATTTGGGTAAAGATACTCTTATCAGCCATATACAATTATTATACGGTAATGACATATTTTTTCCTTAAATTTTGGATTTGTGAGGTGTCAAGGTTTTGTTTACTCACACGGAATATTAAATTAATTTATGATCTATGTTCGCTAAGTAGATAAAACCTATATATGTTTCATTATATTACATAATGTTATACTTTCATTATGTTAGATTTCAATACTTTATTCATCTTTGTATATAATATGTATAGATATATCAGGGGCGGATTCAGGATTTTCCAAAGGGGGGGGGGGCACATTTTTTCCGAGGAAAAATTGGAAAGCAAAAAAAAAAAAAAAAAGGTTTTCACGGAAAAAATTGACAAGCCCCTGTTACACCCACAAATGTAATAATCGCCCACAAATGTAATAACGCCCACAAATGTAATAACACTTTACCCACAAATGTAATAACGCCCACAAATGTAATAACACTTTACCCACAAATGTAATAATTTCACCCACAAATGTAATAATGCACTTTACCCACAAATGTAATAATTTTTGATCGCCCACAAATGTAATAATGACTTTACCCACAAATGTAATAAATTTGAAGGGATTTTTGGCGAATCCGTTCTAAACTAAAATCCTATAGTAATGCGTTCATATAGCACAAAAGTGCAAAGTCTTTTTTCCAGACCCGGTTAATAAAACATTATAGTACAAGTCCAAGGTCTTTTTCCAGACCCGGTTGTTTCAAAATTATAATATACGTCCAAAGTCTTTTTTCCAGACCCGGTTGTTTCAAAAATTGTAATATAAGTCCAAAGTCTTTTTTCCAGACCCGGTTGTTTCAAAAATTATAACGCAAGTCCAAAGTCTTTTTTCCAGACCCGGTTAATTCAAAAGTTATAATATACGTCCAAAGTCTTTTTTCCAGACCCGGTTAATTAAAAAATTATGATGTAAGTCCAAAGTCTTTTTTCCAGACCCGGTTGTTTCAAAAATGATAATATACGTCCAAAGTCTTTTTTCCAGACCCGGTTAATTAAAAAATTATAATGTAAGTCCAAAGTCTTTTTTCCAGACCTGGTTGTTTCAACAATTATAATATACGTCCAAAGTCTTTATTCCTGACCCGGTTAATTAAAAAATTATAATGCAAGTCCAAAGTCTTTTTTTCCAGACCCCGTTGTTTAAAAAATTATAATGCAAGTCCAAAGTCTTTTTCCCAGACCCGGTTAATTAAAAAATTAAAGTCTTTTTTTCAAGACCAGGTTAATTCAAAAATTATAATAGAAGTCCAAAGTCTTTTTTCCAGACCCGGTTAATTAAAAAATTATAATGTAAGTCCAAAGTCTTTTTTCCAGACCCGGTTGTTTCAACAATTATAATATACGTCCAAAGTCTTTATTCCTGACCCGGTTAATTAAAAAATTATAATGCAAGTCCAAAGTCTTTTTTTCCAGACCCCGTTGTTTAAAAAATTATAATGCAAGTCCAAAGTCTTTTTCCCAGACCCGGTTAATTAAAAAATTAAAGTCTTTTTTTTAGGACTAGGTTAATTCAAAAATTATAATAGAAGTTCAAAGTCTTTTTTCCAGACCCGGTTGTTTCAAGAATTATAATATACATCCAAAGTCTTTTTTCCAGACCCGTTTAAATTCAAAAATTATAATATACGTCCAAAGTCTTTATTCCAGACCCGGTTAATAAAAAAATTATAACGCAAGTCCAACGTCTTTTTTTCAGACCCGGTTGTTTAAAAAATTATAATATAAGTCCAAAGTCTTTCTTCCAGACCCGGTTGGCTCAAAAATTATAATATAAGTCCAAAGTCTTTCTTCCAGACCCGGTTTTAAAAAAATTTATAATATACGTCCAAAGACTTTTTTCCAGACCCGGTTGTTTGAAAAATTATTATATAAGTCCAAACTAAGATACGATAATGATATTCGAGTGGAATAAAATGAGAATCAAGCTTAGTCTTTTCTCCAGACCCAGTTAATTAAAACTGGTGGAAAAGTAACAAAGACCCCAACTCTCTTATTAATGTTAAATAACATAGAAATATAGTGTAGTCTTTCATCCAGACCCAGATCTTTCAGATAACAAATGAATAATAATAATGATAAATTAGTAATAATAAAAAAGCAAACAAAGACCCACGATCCTATTTATGTAGAATAACATGGAAGTATAGCGCAGTCTTTCCTCAAGACCCAGATCTTTCAAATAACAAATGAATAATAATAATAATAATGAATTAGTAATAAAAAAAAGCCAAAAAAGACCCACGATCCTATTTATGTTGAATAACATGGAAATATAGCGTAGTCTTTCCTCCAAACCCAGATCTTTCAAATAAGAAATGATGAATAATAATAATAAATTAGTAATAATAAAAAAGCAAACAAAGACCCACGATCCTCTTTATGTTGAAAAAAATGGAAATATAGCGTAGTCTTTCCTCCAGACCCAATTATTTCAAAATAACCAAAATCATTAAAACAGAATAACAGAATCTATGGACCAACTATCCTTCAAACTAAGAACCTTCAATAAATAAAAGTTTAGAGAGTTTTCTTTATTCAAGACCTTGTCATTTTCAAAAAATAAGATAAATGAAATCCTCATAACTAAGACACAATCATATTCTTGTGCCTGTTCAACATGAATTAGATGATTGGGGGAGTATTTCATCAACATTTATGTCCGACAAGTTGTCAGATCTGACAACTGTCCTTGATGTTGATTGGCTAAGAAGCAGTGCTACCATGGTAAGTGTCGGATAAAACGTCAGACAACTCCTTTCATGAAATGCTCACCGGGCTCTAAGTTTTGATGTTGTTTTTTTATTATAAATTTCTTTGCCTGGAAAAAAAAAGTGAATGTTTAATTACATCATTTAATACAGGATGTTAGGCTGGAAGAGGGATAATTTTTTTTGGTTCTTTTTTTAATAAACTGGTCTGGTCAAATTAAGTATGCGTTATCACAAGGGTTTTATAGTTTGGAAGATGCTGGGGTCTAAGTTTTAAGATTAATGTTTCGCTTAATTTGTATTTTTAAGAGAACTGCGTGATGGTTTAAGACAACATTCTAAGTCCAAGCATTTTAAGTGGGTTTAATTTTGAAGATTGGTCTTAGCTGCGATTTTTTTTCAATATTTGTTTATCTTTTAAATAACCGAGTCTAGACGAAAGACTAAGCATAATACTCGTGTTATTCCACAAGAATAAGAATATGACAAAGTCTTCTGTTTTTAAGATTGTTAAAATCAATTTTAAATTACTGGGTCTGGAATAAAGACAACGCTCTAAACATGTGCTTTTCTACATGCATGGTCTTAGTTTGGAGGATTGTTGGTTCTCAGATTCGTTGTTGGGGGTTGGGTTTTATTGATTTTTTATTCTTGAAATAATTGTGTCTGGAGGAAAGTCGATCTTCGACAGTCGGCCTTCATGTTATTCCACAGTAATTTTATTATTGGGTATTCGTTTTAGAATATTTGTAAAAACTATTTTATTTTTTTTAAATAATAACCAAGTCTGGAGAAAGGATGTTTGCTTAACCCATGCATTATTACAATGTTTTGTAGGGGTCGTAGTCATGGGCGGAAATCCCAGGGGGACAGGGGGACGTGTCCCCCCTACTCAAAATAGTAGGGGGACACACTATCAAATGTTCCCCCTACTATTTCTGGTCTTCTATGATGGTAAGAAATTCATCATTCAAAATCGAAATAAAACATGTATTTTAGGACGAGATGACCTTACTTTCGGGTGATAACCCTTTTTTTTTTTTTGCTTGTCAAATTTTCCAGACCCTTGTCCCCCTACCTTTTGGGAGAAATTTTCGGCCCTGGTCGTAGTATTATTTAAAAAAAAATGGGTGTGGGGTAAAGACATATTTTTTTACTGGGTGAAACTTTGGAAAATTGGTCTTAGATTTGAAGTTTTTTAATTCATTTTTTGAATAGTCGGGTCTGGAGGAAAGAGTACGCTTGATTCTCAATTTACCCTTAGCGCATATATTCACAATATACGCCGTATAAGTTAAAACAACAACAAAGACATTAATTCCACTAGTTTTAATTAACTGGGTCTGGAGAAAAGACTAAGCTCGATTCTCATTTTTTATTCCACTGGAATATCATTATCGTATCTTAGTATGGACTTATATTAAAATTTTTGAAATAAACAGGTCTGGAAAAAGACTTTGGACTTATATTAACATTTTTTAAACAACCGGGTCTGGAAAAAAGACTTTGGACTTGTATTGTAATTGTTTAATTATCCAGGTCTGGAAAAAAGACTGCACTTTTGTGCTATATGAACGCAGTGCTATAGGGTTTAGTTTTAATTTTAAGTAACCGGGTCTGGAGAAAAGACTATGCTTGATTCTCAATTTACTCTTAGCGCATATATTCACAATATATGCCATATAAGTTGAAAGAACAACAAAGACATTAATTCCACCAGTTTTGATTAACTAGGTCTGGAGAAAAGACTAAGCTCGATTCTCATTTTTTTTCCCACTGGAATATCATTATTGTATCTTAGTTTCGACTTATATTAAGATTTTTGAAACAACCAGGTCTGAAAAAAAGACTTTGGACTTATATTATAATTTTTGAAACAACCAGGTCTGAAAAAAAGACTTTGGACTTATATTATAATTTTTGAAACAACCGGGTCTGGAAAAAAGACTTTGGACTTATATTATTATTTTTTAAACAACCGGGTCTGGAAAAAAAGACTTTGGACATATATTATAATTTTTGAAACAACCGGGTCTGGAAAAAGACTTTGGACTTATATTATTATTTTTGAAACAACCGGGTCTGGAAAAAGACTTGGACTTATATTATAATTTTTTTAACAACCGGGTCTGGAAAAAAGACTTTGGACTTGTATTGTAATTGTTTAATTATCCAGGTCTGGAAAAAAGACTGCACTTTTGTGCTATATAAACGCAGTGCTATAGGGTTTAGTTTTAATTTTAAGTTATTGGGTCTGGAGAAAAGACTATGCTTGATTCTCAATTTACTCTTAGCGCATATATTCACAATATATGCCATATAAGTTGAAAGAACAACAAAGACATTAATTCCACCAGTTTTAATTAACTAGGTCTGGAGAAAAGACTAAGCTCGATTCTCATTTTTTTCCCCACTGGAATATCATTATTGTATCTTAGTTTGGACTTATATTAAGATTTTTGAAACAACCAGGTCTGAAAAAAAGACTTTGGACTTATATTATAATTTTGGAAACAACCGGGTCTGGAAAAAAGACTTTGGACTTATATTATTATTTTTGAAACAACCGGGTCTGGAAAAAAAGACTTTGGACATATATTATAATTTTTGAAACATCCGGGTCTGGAAAAAGACTTTGGACTTATATTATTATTTTTTAAACAACCGGGTCTGGAAAAAAAGACTTTGGACATATATTATAATTTTTGAAACAACCGGGTCTGGAAAAAGACTTTGGACTTATAATAATTTTTTAAACAACCGGGTCTAAAAAAAAGACTTTGGACTTATGTTATTATTTTTGAAACAACCGGGTCTGGAAAAAAAGACTTTGGACATATATTATAATTTTTTAAACAACCGGGTCTGAAAAAACACTTTGGACTTATATTTTAATTATTGAAACAACCGGGTCTGAAAAAAAGACTTTGGACTTATATTGTAATTTTTGTAACAAGTGGGTCTGGAAGAAAGACTTTGGATGTATATTTTAATTTTGAAACAACCGGGTTTGGAAAAAGACTTTGGACTTGTACTATAATGTCTTAATAACCGGGTCTGGAAAAAAGACTTTGCACATTTGTGCTTTATGAAGGCATTACTATAAGATTTTAGTTTAGAACGGATTCGCCAAAAATCCCTTCAAATTTATTACATTTGTGGGTAAAGTCATTATTACATTTGTGGGCGATCAAAAATTATTACATATGTGGGTAAAGTGCATTATTACATTTGTGGGTGAAATTATTACATTTGTGGGTAAAGTGTTATTACATTTGTGGGCGTTATTACATTTGTGGGTAAAGTGTTATTACATTTGTGGGCGTTATTACATTTGTGGGTAAAGTGTTATTACATTTGTGGGCGTTATTACATTTGTGGGCGTTATTACATTTGTGGGTGCAACAGCCCCCCCCAAAAGTATTTTGTTTTAACGGCATGTTCCTCTAAAAAGGGGGGAAGCGAGCCGGCTTTGCCCCCCCCCCCCCTCCCCTGGATCCGCTAGTTTCAAAGCAGAATGGTAATATTTGTTCATAATTTTAATGATAAAGATGGAGATGATGAGGATGAGGATGGTGGTGACATTGGTGAAGATGAAGGCCATGGAGATAATGATGGCGATGATGGTCATGGTGGAGTATTTGGTGATGATTAGGTCAACGGAAGAGTGATTTAATGATTAACTGAAATACTGACACAGAAAATTTACTTCAAATATTCTGATGATAACATGGACTTAACGTTTGCCTTAAATGAGTAAAGAGAATAGCATCTTTTTATAGACTCTGGTAGGGAGTTCCAAAATTCGGGACCTTGGTGTCTGATGGATATAATATGTGCAATATGCAATTTGAGGTTGATTGAATGAAAATTTGAAGAGTTACGTGCAGGGTGAATAAAATGATGTGGTCATAGTATATGAATTGTGGACTAAAGGTGGAAGCATGTTATTTTCCTTAACATCAGCAATAAGCTTTGAAGTGAATTTATGTCAAATACTGTTAGGGATTACACTGTAAAAAAACGAAGTGCTAATTTAGCACTTAGAGTGCTTGTATAGTGACTGCACTAAGAGTGCTGATTTTTTAGTTCAAATTTAAACTAGAAAATCAGCACTCCTAGTGCAGTCACTATACAAACACTTTGAGTGCTAAATTAGCACTTCATTTTTTACAGTGTAGAGTCCTTAGTTTATGAAAAAAATTGGTTTGCGTATGATAAATATTGTGAATTAATACAAATTCGAATTTTTTTTTTCTTAATTAGTATATTGTATTAATTTCAGTTTGGCACAAGTTGCCCAAACTATATTGCAGAATGATATATATGCACTGTAAAAAATGAAGTGCTATTTTAGCACTTGTATAGTGCTTGTATAGTGACTGCTCTACGAGTGCTGATTTGCTCGTTTAAATTTGAACTAGAAAATCAGCACTCGTAGTGCAGTCACTATGCAAGCACTGTAAGTGTTAAATTAACACTTCATTTTTTACAGTGCATAAGGTAATGTTAATGAAATGTATATTGTGACGAGGGTAGTATTATGTGGAATAATGTTTTTCATTTTGTAAAATACATCGACGTTTCTTGAAATACTACATGTAGTAGTTACACTTCGTATGTGTTCGTTCCAATTTAGATTTTCATCTATTGTAACACCTAATTTTGTATCCATTTTCTTTTTAAAGGAGTATTGTCTATGCTTATATTGTAAGGAAATTCAGCAATATGTGAATTTGTATGTTTGACATACATAAAGTTAGTGTTATACATATTAAGTGAAAGATTATTACACTTAAACCACAAAGATAGTTATGACAATTCACGATTAATTGTATATACTAAAGTTTCTAAGCTATTATGTGAACAAATTATGTTTCTGTCATCTGCAAATAATACGAATGATAACTAAGGCTTTACAGTAGTCAAATCATTAATATATATTTTGAAAAAAGCAAGGAGCCCAAGATCGATCCTTGTGGAATTCCGTATTTTATAGGTTTGAAAGTTAGAAGAAATATTGTGAATTACATATTGTTTTCTATCTGACAAATAACGTTCAAACCAAGATAGTGCAATTCCTCTAACTCCATAATTTTCAAGTTTTTAAAGTAAAATTTGGTGGTCGAGAATGTCGAAGGTTTTTCTTGGGTCCATGAATACTAAAATAATGTTCTTTATAAGCCATTACATTTGTAATTTTATCATATTATGTATTAAAGCCCGGTCCGTTGAATGTTCATTCTTGGATCCATATTGGTTTTCCTTTAGAAAGTATCGAGGAACTTATAAGTCTGCTGTAAATAATGTTTTCAAATATATGCTGGGAAGAATAGATATAGGCCTGTAATTTGCTATTTCTTGTGGATTATCTGTTTTGAAAACATGATTTACCTTTGCAATTTTTAGGGAATCAGGACATTTGCCGGTGCTGATCGATAGATTGAAAACATGACTCAAAGGAGAGGCAACTTAGTACTATGATATGTTAACAAGAAAAGTGCTTATTCTATCATGCCCTTGTAATTTGCTTGATTTGAGATGTTTTTTTTTTATTCCTGAACAGTGGGTGTTGAAAGGAATTTTGCAAAAGTTTGATTTGGTCCATACAGTTGATTTGCCAACTGTTCTTCACGTTTTCGCCTAACAAGATTGTAGTTTTGCAAATCCAATATGTTAGGTGAAGTATATTGTGAAGCCATGTTTCTGTAACACCAATAATGGAATTATTTAGAGTAAGAAGTAGTGATTCCAGCGATTCATTTTTTTGTTCAACCTTCGAGCATTTATGAGAAGCAAACTGAAATAATTGTGTTCCATGTAAATTCTTCAGTTGAGTAGTACTATATCAGAGGATGTACTGGGTATTGTTTAATTTGAAAATAGACCCCAAAAAAATATCCATGTCGCTATTAAAGAGGAAAATATGATATTACCCCCCAAAAATGTAAGATTATAAGCATAATTGATTTGCATGTAAGTTTTCTCCATCGGATCTGTATGATATTGGTGGTAAAAGTGATGAGATTATTTTTTTTTAAATAAAGGATGTAGAGTACAGTGATGATGATGCCGATGATGATGATGATGATGATGATAATGATGATGCTGATGATGAAGATGATGATGATGATGCTGCTCATGATGATGATTATGATGATGAAGATGATGATGATGATGGTGATGCTGCTGATGATGATGATAATGATGATAATGATGATGATGATTATGATGATGATCATGATGATCATGCTGCTGATGATGATGATAATGATGATGATGTTGATAATGATGATGGTGATGATGATGATGATGATGATAATGATGATTATGTTGATAATGATGATGGTGATGATGATGATGATAATGATGATAATGATGATGATTATGATGCTGCTGCTGATGATGATGATGATGCTGATGATGATGGTGATGGTGATGATGCTGATGATGCCGATGATGATGATGGTGATGATGTTGATGATGATGATGATAATGATGATGCTGATGATGATGATGATGATGATGATGATGCTGATGATGATGATAATGATGATAATGATGATGATGATAATGATGATGATGATCATGCTGCTGATGATGATGATAATGATGATGAATGATGATGATGATAATGATTATGATTATGATGCTGATGCTGATGATGATGCTGATGCTGATGATGATGCTGATGATGATGATAATGATGATAATGATGATGATGATAATGATGATGATGATCATGCTGCTGATGATGATGATAATGATGATGATGATGATAATGATGATAATGATGATGCTGATGATGATAATGATGATGATGATGATGCTGATGATGATAATGATGATGATGATGATAATGATGATGATGTTGATGATGATAATGATGATGATGATAATGATGATGATGATGATAATGATGCTGATGATGCCGATGATGATAATGATGATGATGCTGATGATGATAATGATGATGATGCCGATGATGATAATGATGATGATGCTGATGATGATAATGATGATGATGATAATGATGATGATGATAATGATGCTGATGATGCTGATGATGATAATGATGATGATGCTGATGATGATAATGATGATGATAATAATGATGATGGTGGTGATGCTGCTGATCATGATGATACTGACGATGACGATGATAGTTGTTTTGTTGATTGGATGATACCAAATATCGATCAAAATATAGACTAAATAAATTTATACAGTTAATTTGCTTGGTCATCGCTCCGTCTCAAGAAGTCAAAATCAATGCTATTATTACACCGGTTTAGCTCGAGCTACCATCACCGGCACTCAGTGCATGCGACGCCAATCAATCCTTCCGGGTAGCCCATTCACCTCCACTGGGTCGAGTGCAGCACAGTGTGGATAAATTTCTTGCTGATGGAAAAAACGCCATGGCTATGATTTAAACCCACGCCCCTTTGTTTGATGGACGAGAGTCAGAACCACTAGACCACGACGCGCCTACAATGCTAGTCACGCGTTTTTTCCAAATAAGTAATTTAAACGACTAACTTTTTAAGGCTCGCTAAGTACGCTCACCATCGCAATTTTCCATTATTACACTCGATCCCTTGAAAGACGATAGATTATTCTGTTTCTTCCCACTATGGAAAATTTGCTCGCTTGCTTCGCTCGCATTTGGACACTAAATGTAAACCAGTAGTTTACGTCACAAGAAATCCATTACAATATAACCATCATTGTGATAGTCCTTCAAGTGAAAGATAGTAGTATCAATATGCACGCAGTCATAATATACCCCAGCCCGTGATAATTATACACCACTTGAAAGAAGTTTTGGGGCAACATTCTTTCTTCCACCTCCGCTATGCTCATTCGGCACATTATTCAATAACCAGCTCATGTCTTCCAATTACTGAAAATTTGCTCGCTCGCTTCGCTCGCTCGCATTTGGATATTAAGTTCAGTAGTTTGTAACACAACAAAATTCATTATTATAGCCATTGAAAAAAATCTTTAGAGGCCTTTCACTAAAAGATAAAAGGATTGTGTAAACAGTTATATACCCCCGTATACAGCCTTAGTTGTGGGGTGTCCCCCCAGGTTTTTATTTTTAGGTCAATATATTACTTTCATCCCCCACTGCTCGGATTGGATTTACACCATTGTTCCTGGCGATAGAAGTCATATCATGAAAAAATAAACTGCCAGAAGTAAGAAAAATGGCTCTCCTACTCTATTCCGCTGCGCAAGCGCCCCTTTATCATAGTTTCAACCAATACTTCTTTTTTCATGACTAATAAAAGATTGCTCCCTTTTTAATGCTTATAATATTAAAAAAAATGCCAGTCCGTACTTACGTGTGCATTAGTGGATTGGAAAGATAAATTGGAGAGATAAACAGTCCTTAAAATGGGACTTTTTCTTGTCTTAATATAAAATTGAGATAATAATAATAAATTATGCTAAGCAAGGCCCGCTGGGAGAACAGTTTTCAGAACTGAAGTGCATGGGGCTACCCAGGGTAAAACATGACGTTATTATTATCATTTACACCTCCAATAATTCATCATGGTTGCGATTACAGAATAATTCGAAACGTTTACATGTTTATGTTCATTAATTATCATCCTAGGTTGTAATTTCTCAAAGTTCATGCCTATCCAACAGGCATATTGTAGGCCCGTAATATGATAAGGATGATTTTTTTTTTAATGTTTTTATTGAACAAATCAAAACAAATCACAAACAATCACAAGCAATCAAAACATTAACAAAATATTGTTTTATTAAGAAAAAAAGGAGGAAATAAAAGAAATAAAAATAAAAAAATACAAGGCAGCTTTTTTATACATTATCCAATTTGACATCAGTTCTAATCACTTATAGATAAAAGAAATCAAACTTTTGAATTATCTTGAAAAGCTATACAATATAGGGGTGATCACAATTGGAATCTCCACTTTTTGAAGTGACAAGAAAGTGTGTTATTTTTCTTAGCAATAGAATATTCAAGGTCTTTGCTGGTTTTTACAGAACATTTATAACCTTCAAAGTTAGGTGGTTTGCTCTAAAATTTACAAATGTAAACAAAGTATTTGAGCAAAAGAAATAAATAGGTTTCAGGCTCTGTATCACAAAAACAACAATTTGGGGAAATAGAGTTGCTGGTGCAGTATATTTAATTTACACAGTACATAAGGAAAAAAGTCAGTCATGAAATTGACACGGTTATAGGCACCCTATTGTTCAAAATTCTATACACCTCCCACGTACAGTAGTGCGAAATTGAGGAAAAACAAATGGAATTATCGTTTGCAGAAAAAGATCATCAACTAAACGTAGCTGCTTTTATCATTTTAGAGATTGTATGAAGCTGTATTCATTGTGTGTATGTTTGCACATGGACCTACTGGCGGATCCGGGGGGGGGGCGAGGGGGGGGTGGGCAAAGCCGGCTATGCCCCCCCCCCCTTTGAGAGGCCCACTTAAAATTTGTAATGTAAAAAATGCCATAATAAAACAGAAGTGTGCCCCCCGCTTTTGAAAGCGAAGACCTTTTTTTTTTTTTTTTTTTCTTGTCTATTTTTTTTTCGTAGACGGAATGTCCTTATTTGTTAGTGGAAAACCTTCTCTCCCTCTCTCTCTCTCTCTCTCTCTCTTTTTGTTTTTGGTGGGGGGGGGGTCAAAGTTTTCGTCAGGAAAATGTGCCACCCCCCCCACCCCCTGGAAAATCCTGGGTCCGCCCCTGCATGATCTAAAACTGGAACTTCGTAGGGACCATGGTTTGGGAAATACCCATTTTCTGTTTAATATTCGCAGGGAATTCCTGATATTCGTGAGCGTCCAAACATAATAAACACTTGACAAAAAATCATTATATTGTTTTATTCTCAATATGGCCGGTAGAAAGAAAACGCATTGGAAACCTAGGGCGATATTTCTACTCCCAAACACCTATATCAGTAATTCATATCCAAATAAGAAAACTCAGAATTACTTGGAAGACAACGGATATGGTGAGTATTGTGTATAGTCCAATTCAGAATTTATATTTAAGGCCTACTTGTAAACATCTACGATATCATTAACTACTTGTAATAACTACAAAAAAATAACTTAATTTAAGTATGTGGTACAGAGAAAATACTTTACAATCAATGAACGTCTTAGCCTCTGTTTTGTATTTCTCATTTTGTTTTGTTTTGGATTCGATCACTGACCCGGTGAATATTTTTCAAGAAACTGAATGATACGAGAAGTACCGAAGTCCCCTCATCCCCCTAAAAAATAGGCCTACATGTTTGCAATAGTAGAAGAGAGGCATTTTAGAATACTACTCCTAATATCTTATTTTGTAACAATTCAGCACAATCACAAATTATAGCGACTTAGCTATTTAAATTATACCGAGGTTTTTTTTTTACCTGACTGCTAAGAAAGCACGAATGTTTGTGAGCAACCAGGGAACCAAAGGCTTAAGGTCCTCTCCGAGGGACCTGGTAATGAGGATAAATTCCTTACCAAAGGGCACTAGCACATGTACACCACTTGGGAATCGAACCCGGGTCACCGGAATCCGAACCCCCCGCTTTACTGACTGAGCTATCGCGCCTCCTCAAAATCATATGATTATTAATATTATTGTTATTATTGTTATCATTATTGTTGTTGTTGGTTTTTTTTAAAATATATATTGACCTCATATCATCATCATGGTGGCTCAGTGGTAGAGCGTCCGCCTCATGAACGGGTATAAAAATGAGACTTAGCTTCTGTCTTCTTGCTAGGTGCTCAGCATTTAGATTGGCGAAGGGTAATAATAAAATGTAATGTTATGCAAGGCCCGCTGGTAGAGCAGTTTCCGCACTAAAGTGGCTATAAACCTGGGTAATTAAAACGTCATTATTATTATTATTATTATCATCATCATCATCATTATTATTACTGTCATTATAATCATCATTACTACATGAACCATGTTTTTATCAAGGTAAATAAGTAATATGCAGTTAATGAAAAGTGCGTAAAGATGGCGGTGTGGGCATTGGACCACCCCCTCCCCCCCCCCAAAAAAAAAAGGAGGGTGTAGAAGAAGAGGAAAAACAGTTGGATAAATATGTTATCATGTTTGAAGTTAAAGGTCAAGTCCACCCCAGAAAAATGCTGACTTGAATAAATAGAGAAAAAACAATCTAGCATAGTGCTGAAAATTTCATCGAAATCGGATGTAAAATAAAAAAGTTATGACATTTAAAAGTTTCGCTTATTAACAGTGATATGACAACTAGGTGAGTCAGTCGATGATGTGCATCACTCAATATTTTTGTTGTTTTTTATTGTTTGAATTATGCAATATTTATTTTTTTATAGATTTGACAATTAAGGACCAACTTGACTGAACCATATAGTGTTAAACAATGCTAACTCCCATGTTCAGGGAGTTAGCATTGTTAACTTCAACTTGTTAACTTCAACTTGTTAACTTCAACTTGTTAACATCAAATTTATGTTGGGGTGGACTTGTCTTAAGTCAAAATGGATCACAGAATAAGATTTCAAGGTAGAGCTAGATGTAGGGTGACTCATTAACACGAGGACGGGGTGGGGGTAGGGGTCAGCTTCCTTTAGTTCAGATCAGGGGCGGGTCCAGGATTTTCCAAAAGGGGGGCAAATTTTCCCCGAGGAAAAAAATTGACAAGCAAAGGGGGGGGGATCACACTTCTGTTTTTTCTTTACAGTACAAATTGTAATTGTGCCTCTCAAAGGGTGGGGGCACGGGCCGGCTGTCCCCCCCCCCCCCCCGATCCGTCAGTGATTCAGATATTGATTTGATGCAGATTAGAATAACACCAAAAAGTCGTAGGATCAATCAATCAGAGGTGAAAATGAAGGTCTTGAAGGAAACACTTTACCATTTTGGTAATTCATTCCATTTGGGGTGCTTGAGTGGCGCTTGCCCCCCCCCCCCCACAAAAAAGTGAAGAAAAAAAAGATCACGACGAAGGGGGGGGGGGAAAGAACAGAGAAGGGTGAAATATGATATTTTTTCAATACTATGTCAACATATATTACAGAATTTGATTTTTCTATATAAATGTCGAAATTTTCGCTTGCAATATCTCACGCCCTCTAAATTCTTGGCTCATTTCGCCAATGCCAGAAGACAGGTCCTTTATTTATTTTGGTTAAAGTTAATCATATCAGGGGCATATCAGGTGGCTCAGAAAAGAATAAGAATATTTTGTGAAGTGATTTATTAGTGGAAGTATACACAAGTATTTTGTCAACAAAAACTATTCTGCTTGGGGAAAACAAAATTTAAGTAAAACGATATAGTAGATTACACACAGACAAAATCCGGGGGCGTAGCCTTTGAGAACTTAAAGTGCGAGCGAAAGCGTCCACCCCCCCCCGAATTATCAAGTAAATACAAAAGAGTAAGAAACGTGCGGAACAAGACAGTAAAAGAAGGGAGTTCGACGTCGTGATTACCGACGCCAGTTAAGAGTGCAACGGCGTAACTTTTTAGGTTTTGTTGCCACCCCCCCCCCCCTTCTCGGCCATCAGAATATCATGGCGACTCCCTGTACTTTTGAATAACAGCTTTTAGCTAAAATATCTGTTTCTCCCATTAATGGAAATATATTGAAAATAAATGTATAAAATAATACTTTCGTAATTTCAACAAAAATAATCAACAATTAATCCAAAGTCAATGACATTTGTTGGCTCTGATGCCGCACACCAACCTTTCTCACATTTCAACTTAAAGTGATTGGTTAACATTGGTTTGACTTTTTAAAAGTCTGAGCTAGAAGGTCACACTTGTCACCTTTGTCTGTGATATGTTACAAAAATGAAGCCCAGAAAAAATTGCGTTCGAAAATAATTATTTAGTGCTTCAAAAATTGAAATATTAAGTGACCAAAAACACCATCTTAATTTCATCCCATACACTTATGTGTACTATTTAGGCGTCTATAAGACGCCTATTTACAAATTCGGGGCTTGCCTTGTAGTTTTAGCTTTTCATTCTCAATAATGGTTGTTTTCAGGGTTTATTAGTTCTAATACATGCACTTGTACACATGTTTCATCTTGGTTTGAGAAGTTTTTTAATCGGCTGCTCACAAAGTTAAACAATACCTTTAACTACGCGAGCTAGATACGCCATCCAACGTTTTAGAGAAGGAAAATTCTCGCTTTGCAATAAAATTTTGAAAAGGGATCTTTATACACCACTATACCTCGATGGTCGGGGAATGTAACAAACACATATAATTTAGATTCATCATTTTCCTACATCATTAATCATGTTAATCCATGCATTTCAGCAAAAAATATTAAGGTCATGATTTTTTGTAATAAATATTAACATCTTAGCACTTTAAAGCCAAATGGTTAGTGTCAACGTGCATTTCTTATCCAATAATATGCTTCAGATTTCTTTCGCGTAAAATATACTTAGTAGAAAATTACTTTTACTTCACTGATTTGTATACGTGTTTTCCTCACTCTCTTTTATTGTTAAAGGTCAAGTCCACCCAAGAAAAATGTTGATTTGAATAAATAGAGGAAAAATCTAACAAGCACAACACTGAAAACTTCATCAAAATCGGATGTAAAATAAGAAAGTTATGACATTTTAAAGTTTCGCATATTTTTCTCAAAACAGTTTTATGCACAACTCGGTGATATGCAAATGCGAGAGTCTATGATTTCCATCACTCACTATTTATTTTGTTTTTTATTGTTTGAATTATACAATATTTCGATTTATACAGAATTAAAAATAATGTAAAACTTGACTGCACTACATAATGTTAAACAATGTTGATACGACAAGTTCAGGGAGGAATACAGCTCGATTTCAAATGACATGGGTGAGAAAATCAGAATATTCATATTTCAGATAATAAAATACAAAAGAAATGGTGAGTGTGTGATGTCATCAGTCCCCTCATTTGCATACCGACAAGGGTGTGCATATAGCTGATGCGTGAAATTAAGCGAAATTTTAAAATGTCATAACTTTCTTATTTTACATCCGATTTTGATGAAATTTTCAGTGTTATGATTGTTGGATTTTTCTATTTTTATTCAAATCAACTTTTTGTCGGGGTGGACTTGTCCTTTAAAGGCTCATCTCTGATACGGTATATCTTTTCAATTTCTTATTCTGGCTAGAAGAGAAATCATTCTGAAAACTTGGTTATAGCATTGCAGACTTGTCCTTATCCTCTCAATAATTAAATTTCTTTTCTGCTTGATTTTACCATAGAGCTATTACATAATATGGTGATGAAGGTGACATATGAGCAAATGGACACATCTTTTAATCACATGACATGTGTCATCATTGGTTTTAACACTCGATACAATGTTCAGAGGACCATGCTCAATACTAGATAGGAAATTGATCATTATGCATCAAGGCTTTGGCGAAAGATTATATTTAGATTCATCTCCCACAGTCAGGTGTCTTTACTATCTATTTAACTAGGCCTCTATCTATCGATCTATCTATCTATCTACACTCTTAAAAATGTTGGGGAAAAAAGGCCCGATTTTTAACCATCACTGGGCAACATATACTGTCCACACAATTATTGGTTAAAATCTGTCCAAATTGGTTAGGCGGGACGTCAATA